>NW_019272080.1:11540-29636 GCF_002738345.1 Cucurbita maxima | reverse complement strand
AATGATTTGGCTTGATGGTGTAGAATAGAATTTCCAACAAACGGAGTTCATCAAAACAGTAAAAGAGTACTTCAAATCGAACCCTACTTCGGAAACCCAAATCTTGGACGTTTGAAGTAGGAGCTAAAAAAACCGAGTCACGGTCGACGTTTTTCAAAACATTTGTGGGGAATGATTAGGCATGATCATAAAGAATACAATTTCGAACAAACGGAGTGCATCAAAACAATTTAAGAGACCTTCAAATCGAACCCTACTTTGGAAACACAAATCTGGGACGTTTGAAGTAGGTGCTAAAAAAACCGAGTCACGGTCGACGTTTTTAGAGTTTTGTGGGGAATGATTAGGCTTGATGATTTATAATAGAATTTCGAAGAAACGGAGTGCATTAAAACAGTAAAAGATTTCTTCAAATTGAAACCTATTTCGGAAACCCAAATTTGGGACGTTTGAAGTACGAGCTAAAAAAACCGAGTCATGTTCGACGTTTTTTAGAACTTTGGTGGGGAATAATTAGGCTTGATGATTTAGAATAGAATTTCAAAGAAACGGATTGCATAAAACATTAAAAGAGTGCTTCAAATCGAACTCTATTTCGAAAATGCTAATTAGGGATTTTTGAAGTACGTGCTGAAAAATCGAGTCACGGTCGACGTTTCTCAAAACTTCTGTGGGCAATGATTTGGCTTGATGGTGTAGAATAGAATTTCCAACAAACGGAGTTCATCAAAACAGTAAAAGAGTACTTCAAATCGAACCCTACTTCGGAAACCCAAATCTTGGACCTTTGAAGTAGGAGCTAAGAAAACCGAGTCACGGTCGACGTTTTTCAAAACATTTGTGGGGAATGATTAGGTATGATCATAAAGAATACAATTTTGAACAAACGGAGTGCATCAAAACAATTTAAGAGTCCTTCAAATCGAACCCTACTTTGGAAACACAAATCTGGGACGTTTGAAGTAGGTGCTAAAAAAACCGAGTCACGATCTACGTTTTTAGAGTTTTGTGGGGAATGATTAGGCTTGATGATTTATAATAGAATTTCGAAGAAACGGAGTGCATTAAAACAGTAAAAGAGTTCTTCAAATCGAACTCTATTTTAAAAATCCTAATTAGGGACGTTTGAAGTACGTGCTAAAAAAACCGAGTCACGGTCGACGTTTTTCAAAACTTTTGTGGGGAATAATTTGGCTTGATGGTGTAGAATAGAATTTCCAACAAACGGAGTGCATCAAAACAGTAAAAGAGTGCTTCAAATCGAACTCTATTTCGAAAACCCTAATTAGGGACGTTTGAAGTACGTGCTAAAAAACCGAGTCACGGTCGACGTTTTTCAAAACTTTTGTGGGGAATGATTTGGCTTGATGGTGTAGAATAGAATTTCCAACAAATGGAGTTCATCAAAACAGTAAAAGAGTACTTCAAATCGAACCCTACTTCGAAAACCCAAATCTGGGACGTTTGAAGTACGTGCTAAAAAAACCGAGTCACGGTCGACGTTTTTCAAAAATTTTGTGGGGAATGATTTTGCTTGATGATGCTAAAAAAACCGAGTCACGGTCGACGTTTTTCAAAAATTTTGTGGGGAATGATTTTGCTTGATGATGTAGAATAGAATTTCCAACAAACAGAGTGCATCAAAATAGTAAAAGAGTGCATCAAATCGGACCCTACTTCGGAAACCCAAATCTGGTACGTTTGAAGTAGGTGCTAAAAAAACCGAGTCACAGTCGACGTTTTTAGAAAGTTTTGTGGGGAATGATTAGGCTTGATGATTTAGAATAGAATTTCGAAGAAACGGAGTGCATCAAAACAGTAAAAGATTTCTTCAAATTGAAACCTACTTCGGAAACCCAAATTTGGGACGTTTGAAATACGTGCTAAAAAAACCGAGTCATGTTCGACGTTTTTTAGAACTTTGGTGGGGAATGATTAGGCTTGATGATTTAGAATAGAATTTCAAAGAAACGGATTGCATAACACATTAAAAGAGTGCTTCAAATCGAACTCTATTTCGAAAATGCTAATTAGGGAGGTTTGAAGTACGTGCTCAAAAATCGAGTCACGGTCGACGTTTCTCAAAACTTCTGTGGGGAATGATTTGGCTTGATGGTGTAGAATAGAATTTCCAACAAACGGAGTTCATCAAAACAGTAAAAGAGTACTTCAAATCGAACCCTACTTCGGAAACCCAAATCTGGGACGTTTGAAGTAGGTGCTAAAAAAACCGAGTCACGGTCGACGTTTTTCAAAACATTTGTGGGTAATGATTAGGCATGATCATAAACAATACAATTTCGAACAAACGGAGTGCATCAAAACAATTTAAGAGTCCTTCATATCGAACCGTACTTCGGAAACCCAAATCTAGGACGTTTGAAGTACGTGCTAAAAAAACCGAGTCACGGTCGACGTTTTTCAAAACTTTTGTGGGGAATGATTTGGCTTGATGATGTAGAATAGAATTTCCAACAAACGGTGTGCATCAAAACAATAAAAGAGTTTCTAATCGAACCCTACTTCGAAAACCCAAATCTCGAACGTTTGAAGTACGTGCTAAAAAAACCGAGTCATGTTTGACATTTTTTAGAACTTTGGTGGGGAATGATTAGGCCTTATGATTGAGAATAGAATTTCAAAGAAACGGATTGCATAAAACATTAAAAGAGTGCTTCAAATCGAACTATATTTAGAAAACCCTAATTAGGGACGTTTGAAGTACGTGCTAAAAACCGAGTCACAGTCGACGTTTTTCAAAACTTTTGTGGGGAATGATTCGGCATAATGATTTAGAATAGAATTTTGAAGAATCATAGTGCATAAAATAGTAAAAGATTGCTTCAAATCGAACCCTACTTCGAAACACTAATCAGGGACGTTTGAAGTACGTGCTAAAAAACCCGAGTCACGGTCGACATTTTTAAAACTTTTGTAGGGAATGATTAGGCTTGATGATGTAGAAAAGAATTTCCAACAAGCGGAGTGCATCCAAACAGTAAAAGAGTCCTTCAAATCGAAACCTAATTCGAAAACCCAAATTTGGGACGTTTGAAGTATGTGGTAAAAAAACCGAGTCACGGTCGACATTTTTAAAAAGTTTTGTGGGGAATGATTAGGCTTTATGATTTAGAATAGAATTTCAACGAAACGGAGTGCATAAAATAGTAAAAGTGTGCTTCAAAATGAGCCCTACTTCGGAAACCCAAATCTGGGACGTTTGAAGTACGTGCTAAAAAAACCGAGTCACGGTCGACGTTTTTCAAAACTTTTGTGGGGAATGATTTGGCTTGATGATGTAGAATAGAATTTCCAACAAACGGTGTGCATCAAAACAATAAAAGAGTTTCTAATCGAACCCTACTTCGAAAACCCAAATCTCGAACGTTTGAAGTACGTGCTAAAAAAACCGAGTCATGTTTGACATTTTTTAGAACTTTGGTGGGGAATGATTAGGCCTTATGATTGAGAATAGAATTTCAAAGAAACGGATTGCATAAAACATTAAAAGAGTGCTTCAAATCGAACTATATTTAGAAAACCCTAATTAGGGACGTTTGAAGTACGTGCTAAAAACCGAGTCACAGTCGACGTTTTTCAAAACTTTTGTGGGGAATGATTTGGCTTGATGGTGTAGAATATTATTTCCAACAAACGGAGTTCATCAAAACAGTAAAAGAGTGCTTCAAATCGAACCCTACTTCGGAAACCCAAATCTGAGACGTTTAAAGTATGTGCTAAACAAACCGAGTGACGGTCGACGTTTTTCAAAACATTTGTGGGGAATGATTAGGCTTGACGATGTAGAATACAATTTCAAACAAACAGAGTGCATCAAAATAGTAAAAGAGTGCATCAAATCGAACCCTACTTTGGAAACACAAATCTGGGACGTTTGAAGTAGGTGCTAAAAAAACCGAGTCACGGTTGACGTTTTTAGAGTTTTGTGGGGAATGATTAGGCTTGATGATTTAGAATAGAATTTCGAAGAAACGGAGTGCATTAAAACAGTAAAAGAGTTCTTCAAATCGAACTCTATTTTGAAAACCCTAATCAGGGACGTTTGAAGTACGTGCTAAAAAAACCGAGTCACGGTCGACGTTTTTCAAAACTTTTGTGGGGAATGATTAGGTTTGATGATTTAGAATACAATTTCAATGAAACAAATTGCATAAAACATTAAAAAAAGTGCTTCAAATCGAACTCTATTTCGAAAACTCTAATCAGGGACGTTTGAAGTACGTGCTGAAAAAACCGAGTCACGGTCGACGTTTTTCAAAACTTTTGTGGGGAATGATTTGGCTTGATGATGTAGAATAGAATTTCAAACAAACGGAGTGCATCAAAATAGTAAAAGAGTGCTTCAAATCGAACCCTACTTCGGAAACCCAAATCTGGGACGTTTGAAGTAGGTGCTAAAAAAACCGAGTCACGGTCGACGTTTTTCAAAACTTTTGTGGGGAATGATTAGGCTTGATGATGTAGAATACAATTTCGAACAAACGGAGTGCATCAAAATAGTAAAAGAGTGCTTCAAATCGAACCCTACTTCGGAAACCCAAATCTGGGACGTTTGAAGTAGGTGCTAAAAAAACCGAGTCACGGTCGACGTTTTTCAAAACATTTGTGGGGAATGATTAGGCATGATCATAAATAATTCAATTTCGAACAAACGGAGTGCATCAAAACAATTAAAGAGTCCTTCAAATCGAACCGTACTTCGAAAAACCCAAATCTAGGACGTTTGAAGTACGTGCTAAAAAAACCGAGTCACGGTTGACGTTTTTCAAAACTTTTGTGGGGAATGATTTGGCTTGATAATGTAAAATACAATTTCCAACAAACGGCGTGCATTAAAACAGTAAAAGAGTGCTTTAAATCGAACCCTACTTCGGAAACCCAAATCTTAGACGTTTGAAGTACGTGCTAAAAAAACCGAGTCATGTTCGACATTTTTTAGAACTTTAGTGGGGAATGATTAGGCTTGATGATTTAGAATAGACTTTCAAGGAAACGGATTGCATAAAACATTAAAAGAGTGCTTCAAATCGAACTCTATTTCGAAAATGCTAATTAGGGATGTTTGAAGTACGTGCTGAAAAATCGAGTCACGGTCGACGTTTCTCAAAACTTCTGTGGGGAATGATTTGGCTTGATGGTGTAGAATAGAATTTCCAACAAACGAAGTTCATCAAAACAGTAAAAGAGTACTTCAAATCGAACCCTACTTCGGAAACCCAAATCTTGGACGTTTGAAGTAGGAGCTAAAAAAACCGAGTCACGGTCGACGTTTTTCAAAACATTTGTGGGGAATGATTAGGTATGATCATAAAGAATTCAATTTCGAACAAACGGAGTGCATCAAAACAATTAAAGAGTCCTTCAAATCGAACCGTACTTCGGAAAACCCAAATCTAGGACGTTTGAAGTACGTGCTAAAAAAACCGAGTCACGGTCGACGTTTTTCAAAACTTTTGTGGGGAATGATTTGGCTTGATGGTGTAGAATAGAATTTCCAACAAACGGAGTTCATCAAAACAGTAAAAGAGTGCTTCAAATCGAACTCTATTTCGAAAACCCTAATTAGGGACGTTGAAGTACGTGCTAAAAAAACCGAGTCACGGTCGACGTTTTTCAAAACTTTTGTGGGGAATGATTTGGCTTGATGATGTAGAATAGAATTTCCAACAAACGGTGTGCATCAAAACAATAAAAGAGTGCTTCAAATCGAACCCTACTTCGGAAACCCAAATCTTAGACGTTTGAAGTACGTGCTAAAAAAACCGAGTCATGTTCGACATTTTTTAGAACTTTGGTGGGGAATGATTAGGCTTGATGATTTAGAATAGACTTTCAAGGAAATGGATTGCATAAAACATTAAAAGAGTGCTTCAAATTGAACTCTATTTTGAAAACCCAAATCAGGGACGTTTGAAGTACATGCTAAAAAAACCGAGTCACGGTCGACGTTTTTCAAAACTTTTTTGGGGAATGATTTGGCTTGATGATGTAGAATAGAATTTCCAACAAACAGAGTGCATCAAAACAGTAAAAGAGTGCTTTAAATCGAACCCTACTTCGGAAACCTAAATCTCGAACGTTTGAAGTAGGTGCTAAAAAAACCGAGTCACGGTCGACGTTTTTCAAAACTTTTGTGGGGAATAATTTGGCTTGATGGTGTAGAATAGAATTTCCAACAAACGGAGTTCATCAAAACAGTAAAAGAGTGCTTCAAATCGAACTCTATTTCGAAAACCCTAATTAGGGACGTTTGAAGTACGTGCTAAAAAACCGAGTCACGGTCGACGTTTTTCAAAACTTTTGTGGGGAATGATTTGGCTTGATGGTGTAGAATAGAATTTCCAACAAACGGAGTCATCAAAACAGTAAAAGAGTACTTCAAATCGAACCGTACTTCGAAAACCCAAATCTGGGACGTTTGAAGTACGTGCTAAACAAACCGAGTCACGGTCGACGTTTTTCAAAACATTTGTGGGGAATGATTAGCCTTGATGATGTAGAATAAACCGAGTCACGGTCGACGTTTTTCAAAACATTTGTGGGGAATGATTAGCCTTGATGATGTAGAATACAATTTCAAACAAACAGAGTGAATCAAAATAGTAAAAGAGTGCATCAAATCGAACCCTACTTTGGAAACACTAATCTGGGACGTTTGAAGTAGGTGCTAAAAAAACCGAGTCACGGTCGACGTTTTTAGAGATTTGTGGGGAATGATTAGGCTTGATGATTTAGAATAGAATTTCGAAGAAACGGAGTGCATTAAAACAGTAAAAGAGTTCTTCAAATCGAACTCTATTTTGAAAACCTTAATCAGGGACGTTTGAAGTACGTGCTAAAAAAACTGAGCCACGGTCAACGTTTTTAGAAAGTTTTGTGGGGAATGATTAGGCTTGATGATTTAGAATAGAATTTCGAAGAAACGGAGTGCATCAAAACAGTAAAAGAGTTCTTCAAATCAAACGCTATTTCGAAAACCCTAATCAGGGACGTTTGAAGTACATGCTGAAAAAACCGGGTCAGGGTCGACGTTTTTCAAAACTTTGGAATGATTTGGCTTGATGATGTAGAATAGAATTTCCAACAAACGGAGTGCATCAAAACAGTAAAAGAGTGCTTCAAATCGAACCCTACTTCGGAAACCCAAATCTGGGACGTTTGAAGTAGGTGCTAAAAAAACCGAGTCACGGTCGACGTTTTTCAAAACTTTTGTGGGGAATGATTTGGCTTGATGGTGTAGAATAGATTTTCCAACAAACGGAGTCATAAAAACAGTAAAAGAGTGCTTCAAATCGAACCCTACTTCGGAAACCCAAATTTGGGACGTTTGAAGTACGTGCTAAAAAAACCGAGTCACGGTCGACGTTTTTCAAAACATTTGTGTGGAATGATTAGGCTTGATGATTTAGAATACAATTTTGAACAAACGGAGTGCATCAAAACAATAAAAGAGTTCTTCAAATCAAACCCTTCTTCGGAAACCCAAATCTGGGACGTTTGAAGTACGTGCTAAAAAAACCGTGTCACGGTCGACGTTTTTTAAAACATTTATGGGGAATGATTAGGCTTGATGATGTAGAACACAATTTTGAAAAAACGAAGTGCATCAAAACAATAAAAGAGTCCTTCAAAACGAACCCTAATTTGAAAACCCAAATCTGGGACGTTTGAAGTACGTGCTAAAAAAACCGAGTCACGGTTGACGTTTTTCAAAACATTTGTGGGGAATGATTAGGCTTGATGATGTAGAATACAATTTCAAACAAACAGTGTGCATCAAAATAGTAAAAGAGTGCATCAAATCGAACCCTACTTCGGAAACCCAAATCTAGGACGTTTGAAGTAGGTGCTAAAAAAACCAAGTCACGGTTGACGTTTTTAGAAAGTTTTGTGGGGAATGATTGGGCTTGATGATTTAGAATAGAATTTCGAAGAAACGGAGTGCATCAAAACAGTAAAAGAGTTCTTCAAATTGAAACCTACTTCGAAAACCCAAATCTGGGACGTTTGAAGTACGTGCTAACAAAACCGGGTCATGTTCAACGTTTTTTAGATATTTGGTGGGGAATGATTAGGCTTGATGATTTAGAAGAGAATTTCAAGGAAACGGATTGCATAAAAAATTAAAAGAGTGCTTCAAATCGAATTCTATTTTGAAAACCCTAATCAGCAACGTTTGAAGTACGTGCTAAAAAAACAGAGTCACGGTCGACGTTTTTCAAAATATTTGTGGGGAATGATTAGGCTTGATGATGTAGAATACAATTTCAAACAAACGAAGTGCATCAAAACAATAAAAGAGTGCTTCAAATCGAACCCTACTTCGAAACCCAAACCTGGTACGTTTGAACGACGAGCTAAAAAAACCGAGTCACGGTCGACGTTTTTCAAAACATGTGTGGGGAATGATTAGGCTTGATGACGTAGAATACAATTTCAAATAAACAGAGTGCATCAAAATAGTAAAAGAGTGCATCAAATCGAACCCTACTTCGGAAACCCAAATCTGGGACGTTTGAAGTACGTGCTAAAAAAACCGAGTCACGGTCGACGTTTTTAGAAAGTTTTGTGGGGAATAATTAGGCTTAATGATTTAGAATAGAATTTCAAGGAAACGGAATGCATAAAACATTAAAAGAGTTCTTCAAATCGAACTCTATTTCGAAAACCCTAATCAGGGACGTTTGAAGTACGTGCTAAAAAAACCGAGTCACGGTCGACGTTTTTCAAAACTTTTGTGGGGAATGATTAGGCATGATCATAAAGAATACGATTTCGAACAAACGGAGTGCATCAAAACAGTAAAAGAGTGCTTCAAATCGAACCCTACATCGAAAACCAAAATCTGGTACGTTTGAAGTACGAGCTAAAAAACCCGAGTCACAGTCGACGTTTTTCAAAACATTTGTGGGGAATGATTAGGCTTAATGATGTAGAATACAATTTCAAACAAACGGAGTGCATCAAAACAATAAAAGAGTGCTTCAAATCAAACCCTACTTTGAAAACCCAAATCTGGTACGTTTGAACGACAAGCTAAAAAAATCGAGTCACGGTCGACGTTTTTCAAAACATTTGTGGGGAATGATTAGACTTGACGATGTAGAATACAATTTCAAACAAACAAAGTGCATCAAAATAGTAAAAGAGTGCATCAAATCGAACCCTACTTCGGAAACTCAAATCTGGGACGTTTGAAGTAGGTGCTAAAAAAACCAAGTCACGGTTGACGTTTTTAGAAAGTTTTGTGGGGAAGGACGTTTGAAGTAGGTGCTAAAAAAACCAAGTCACGGTTGACGTTTTTAGAAAGTTTTGTGGGGAATGATTGGGCTTGATGATTTAGAATAGAATTTCGAAGAAACGGAGTGCATCAAAACAGTAAAAGAGTTCTTCAAATTGAAACCTACTTCGAAAACCCAAATCTGGGACGTTTGAAGTACGTGCTAACAAAACCGGGTCATGTTCAACGCCTACTTCGAAAACCCAAATCTGGGACGTTTGAAGTACGTGCTAACAAAACCGGGTCATGTTCAACGTTTTTTAGATATTTGGTGGGGAATGATTAGGCTTGATGATTTAGAAGAGAATTTCAAGGAAACGGATTGCATAAAAAATTAAAAGAGTGCTTCAAATCGAATTCTATTTTGAAAACCCTAATCAGCAACGTTTGAAGTACGTGCTAAAAAAACAGAGTCACGGTCGACGTTTTTCAAAATATTTGTGGGGAATGATTAGGCTTGATGATGTAGAATACAATTTCAAACAAACGAAGTGCATCAAAACAATAAAAGAGTGCTTCAAATCGAACCCTACTTCGAAACCCAAACCTGGTACGTTTGAACGACGAGCTAAAAAAACCGAGTCACGGTCGACGTTTTTCAAAACATGTGTGGGGAATGATTAGGCTTGATGACGTAGAATACAATTTCAAATAAACAGAGTGCATCAAAATAGTAAAAGAGTGCATCAAATCGAACCCTACTTCGGAAACCCAAATCTGGGACGTTTGAAGTACGTGCTAAAAAAACCGAGTCACGGTCGACGTTTTTAGAAAGTTTTGTGGGGAATAATTAGGCTTAATGATTTAGAATAGAATTTCAAGGAAACGGAATGCATAAAACATTAAAAGAGTTCTTCAAATCGAACCCTACTTCGGAAACCCAAATCTAGGACGTTTGAAGTCCGGGTTAAAAAAACCGAGTCACGGTCGACGTTTTTCAAAACTTTTGTGGGGAATGATTTGGCTTGATGGTGTAGAATAGAATTTCCAACAAACGGAGTGCATCAAAACAGTAAAAGAGTGCTTCAAATCGAACCCTACTTCGAAAACCAAAATCTGGAACGATTGAAGTACGAGCTAAAAAAACCGAGTCACGGTCGACGTTTTTCAAAACTTTTGTGGGGAATGATTTGGCTTGATGGTGTAGAATAGAATTTGCAACAAACGGAGTGCATCAAAACAGTAAAAGAGTGCTTCAAATCGAACCCTCCTTCGGAAACCCAAATCTGGGACGTTTGAAGTACGTGCTAAAAAACTAAGTCACGGTCGATGTTTTTCAAAACTTTTGTGGGGAACGATTTGGCTTGATGATGCAGAATAGAATTTCCAACAAACTGAGTGCATCAAAACAGTAAAAGAGTGGTTCAAATCTAGCCCTACTTCGAAAAGCAAATTCTGGTACGTTTGAAGTACGAGCTAAAAAAACCGAGTCACGGTCGACGTTTTTCAAAACATTTGTGGGGAATGATTAGGCTTGATGATGTAGAATACAATTTCAAACAAACAGAGTGCATCAAAATAGTAAATGAGTGCATCAAATCGAACCCTACTTCGGAAACCCAAATCTTGGACGTTTGAAGTAGGTGCTAAAAAAATCGAGTCACGGTCGACGTTTTTAGAGAATTTTGTGGGGAATGATTGGGCTTGATGATTTAGAATAGAATTTCAAGGAAACGGATTGCATAAAACATTAAAAGAGTGCTTCAAATCGAACTCTATTTCGAAAACCCTAATCAGGGACGTTTGAAGTACGTGCTAAAAAAACAGAGTCACGGTCGACGTTTTTCAAAATATTTGTGGGGAATGATTAGGCTTGATGATGTAGAATACAATTTCAAACAAACGAAGTGCATCAAAACAATAAAAGAGTGCTTCAAATCGAACCCTACTTCGAAACCCAAACCTGGTACGTTTGAACGACGAGCTAAAAAAACCGAGTCACGGTCGACGTTTTTCAAAACATGTGTGGGGAATGATTAGGCTTGATGACGTAGAATACAATTTCAAATAAACAGAGTGCATCAAAATAGTAAAAGAGTGCATCAAATCGAACCCTACTTCGGAAACCCAAATCTTGGACGTTTGAAGTACGTGCTAAAAAAACCGAGTCACGGTCGACGTTTTTAGAAAGTTTTGTGGGGAATAATTAGGCTTAATGATTTAGAATAGAATTTCAAGGAAACGACGTTTTTAGAAAGTTTTGTGGGGAATAATTAGGCTTAATGATTTAGAATAGAATTTCAAGGAAACGGAATGCATAAAACATTAAAAGAGTTCTTCAAATCGAACTCTATTTCGAAAACCCTAATCAAGGACGTTTGAAGTACGTGCAAAAAAAACCGAGTCACGGTCGACGTTTTTCAAAACTTTTGTGGGGAATGATTAGGCTTGATCATAAAGAATACGATTTTGAACAAACGGAGTGCATCAAAACAATTAAAGAGTCCTTCAAATCGAACCCTACTTCGGAAACCCAAATCTAGGACGTTTGAAGTCCGGGCTAAAAAAACCGAGTCACGGTCGACGTTTTTCAAAACTTTTGTGGGGAATGATTTGGCTTGATGGTGTAGAATAGAATTTTCAACAAACGGAGTGCATCAAAACAGTAAAAGAGTGCTTCAAATCGAACCCTACTTCGAAAACCCAAATCTGGTACGTTTGAACGACGAGCTAAAAAAACTGAGACACGGTCGACGTTTTTCAAAACTTTTGTGGGGAATGATTTGGCTTGATGGTGTAGAATAGAATTTCCAACAAACGGAGTGCATCAAAACAGTAAAAGAGTGCTTCAAATCGAACCCTACTTCGAAAACCAAAATCTGGTACGTTTGAAGTACGAGCTAAAAAAACCGAGTCACGGTCGACGTTTTTCAAAACTTTTGATGGGAATGATTTGGCTTGATGGTGTAGAATAGAATTTCCAACAAACGGAGTGCATCAAAACAGTAAAAGAGTGCTTCAAATCGAACCCTACTTCGAAAACCAAAATCTGGTACGTTTGAACGACGAGCTAAAAAAACCGAGTCACGGTCGACGTTTTTCAAAACATTTGTGGGGAATGATTAGGCTTGATGATGTAGAATACAATTTTGAAAAAACGGAGTGCATCAAAACAATAAAAGAGTCCTTCAAATCGAACCCTAATTTGAAAACCCAAATCTGGGACGTTTGAAGTAGGTGCTAAAAAAACCGAGTCATGTTTGACGTTTTTTAGAACTTTGGTGGGGAATGATTAGGCTTGATGATTTGGAATAGAAGTTCAAGGAAATGGATTGCATAAAACATTAAAAGAGTGCTTCAAATCGAACTCTATTTCGAAAACCCTAATCAGGGACGTTTGAAGTACGTGCTAAAAAAACCGAGTCACGGTCGACGTTTTTCAAAATATTTGTGGGGAATGATTAGGCTTGATGATGTAGAATACAATTTCAAACAAACGAAGTGCATCAAAACAATAAAAGAGTGCTTCAAATCGAACCCTACTTCGAAAACCCAAATCTGGTACGTTTGAACGACGAGCTAAAAAAACCGAGTCACAGTCGACGTTTTTCAAAACATGTGTGGGGAATGATTAGGCTTGAAGACGTAGAATACAATTTCAAACAAACAGAGTGCATCAAAATAGTAAAAGAGTGCATCAAATCGAACCCTACTTCGGAAACCGAAATCTGGGACGTTTGAAGTACGTGCTAAAAAAACCGAGTCACGGTCGACGTTTTTAGAAAGTTTTGTGGGGAAGAATTAGGCTTAATGATTTAGAATAGAATTTCAAGGAAACGGAATGCATAAAACATTAAAAGAGTGCTTCAAATCGAACTCTATTTCGAAAACCATAATCAAGGACGTTTGAAGTACGTGCTAAAAAAACCGAGTCACGGTCGACGTTTTCAAAACTTTTTTGGGGAATGATTTGGCTTGATGATGTAGAATACAATTTCAAACAAACGGAGTGCATCAAAACAATAAAAGAGTGCTTCAAATCGAACCCTACTTCGAAAACCGAAATCTGGTACGTTTGAAGTACGAGCTAAAAAAACCGAGTCACGGTCGACGTTTTTCAAAACTTTTGTGGGGAATGATTTGGCTTGATGGTGTAAAATAGAATTTCCAACAAACGGAGTGCATCAAAACAGTAAAAGAGTGCTTCAAATCGAACCCTCCTTCGGAAACCCAAATCTGGGACGTTTGAAGTACGTGCTAAAAAAACTGAGTCATGTTCGACGTTTTTTAGAACATTGTTGGGGTATCATTAGGCTTGATGATTTAGAATAGAATTTAAAGGAAACGGATTGGATAAAACATTAAAAGAGTGCTTCAAATCGAACTCTATTTTGAAAACCCAAATCAGCAACGTTTGAGTACGTGCTAAAAAAACTGAGTCACGGTCGACGTTTTTCAAAACTTTTGTGGGGAATGATTAGGCATGATTATAAAGAATACGATTTCGAACAAACGGAGTGCATCAAAACAGTAAAAGAGTGCTTCAAATCGAACCCTACATCGAAAACCAAAATCTGGGACGTTTGAAGTAGGTGCTAAAAAAACCGAGTCACGGTCGACGTTTTTAGAATGTTTTGTGGGGAATGATTGGGCTTGATGATTTAGAATAGAATTTCAAGGAAACGGATTGCATAAAACAGTAAAAGAGTGCTTCAAATCGAACTCTATTTCGAAAACCCTAATCAGGGACGTTTGAAGTACGTGCTAAAAAAAACGAGTCACGGTCGACGTTTTTCAAAACTTTTGTTGGAAATGATTAGGCATGATCATAAAGAATAGAAATTCCAACAAACGGAGTGCATCAAAACAATTAAAGAGTCCTTCAAATCGAACCCTACTCCGGAAACCCAAATCTGGGACGTTTGAAGTCCGTGCTAAAAAAACCGAGTCACGGTCGACGTTTTTCAAAACTTTTGTGGGGAATGATTTGGCTTGATGGTGTAGAATAGAATTTCCAACAAGCGGAGTGCATTAAAACAGTAAAAGAGTGCTTCAAATCGAACCCTACTTCGAAAACCAAAATCTGGTACGTTTGAACGACGAGCTAAAAAAACCGAGTCACGGTCGACGTTTTTCAAAACATTTGTGGGGAATGATTAGGCTTGATGATGTAGAATACAATTTCAAACAAACAGAGTGCATCAAATCGAACCTTACTTCGGAAACCCAAATCTGGGACGTTTGAATTAGGTGCTAAAAAAACTGAGTCACGGTCGACGTTTTTAGAAAGTTTTGTGGGGAATGATTCGCCTTGATGATGTAGAATACAATTTCAAACAAACAGAGTGCATCAAAATAATAAAAGAGTGCATCAAATCGAACCCTACTTCGGAAACCCAAATTTGGGACGTTTGAAGTAGGTGCTAAAAAAACCGAGTCACGGTCGACGTTTTTAGAAAGTTTTGTGGGGAATGATTCGCCTTGATGATGTAGAATACAATTTCAAACAAACAGAGTGCATCAAAATAATAAAAGAGTGCATCAAATCGAACCCTACTTCGGAAACCCAAATTTGGGACGTTTGAAGTAGGTGCTAAAAAAACCGAGTCACGGTCGACGTTTTTAGAAAGTTTTGTGGGGAATGTATGGGCTTAATGATTTATAATAGAATTTCGAAGAAACGGAGTGCATCAAAACAGTAAAAGAGTTCTTCAAATTGAAACCTACTACGGAAACCCAAATCTGGGACGTTTGAATTCCGTGCTAAAAAAACCGAGTCACGGTCGACGTTTTTCAAAACTTTTGTGGGGAATGATTTGGCTTTATGGTGTAGAATAGAATTTCAAACAAACGGAGTGCATCAAAACAGTAAAAGAGTGCTTCAAATCGAACCCTACTTCGAAAACCAAAATCTGGTACGTTTGAAGTACGAGCTAAAAAAACCGAGTCACGGTCGACGTTTTTCAAAACATTTGTGGGGAATGATTAGGCTTGATGATGTAGAATAGAATTTCCAACAAACAGAGTGCATCAAAACAATAAAAGAGTGCTTCAAATCGAACCCTACTTCGAAAAACCAAATCTGGTACATTTGAACGACGAGCTAAAAAAACCGAGTTATGGTCGACGTTTTTCAAAACATGTGTGGGGGAATGATTAGGCTTGATGATGTAGAATACAATTTCAAACAAACAGAGTGCATCAAATTAGTAAAAGAGTGCATCAAATCGAACCCTACTTCGGAAACCCAAATTTGGGACGTTTGAAGTAGAGGCTAAAAAAACCGAGTCACGGTCGACGTTTTTAGAAAGTTTTGTGGGGAATGATTGGGCTTGATGATTTAGAATAGAATTTCGAAGAAACGGAGTGCATCAAAATAGTAAAAGAGTTCTTCAAATTGAAACCTACTTCGGAAACCCAAATCTGGGACGTTTGAAGTCCGTGCTAAAAAAACCGAGTCACGGTCGACATTTTTCAAAACTTTTGTGGGGAATGATTTGGCTTGATGGTGTAGAATTGAATTTCCAACAAACGGAGTGCATCAAAACAGTAAAAGAGTGCTTCAAATCGAACCCTACTTCGAAAACCCAAATCTNAACAGTAAAAGAGTGCTTCAAATCGAAACCTACTTCGAAAACCAAAATCTGGTACGTTTGAAGTACGAGCTAAAAAAACCGAGTCACGGTCGACGTTTTTCAAAACTTTTGTGGGGAATGATTTGGCTTGATGGTGTAGAATAGAATTTCCAACAAACGGAGTGCATCAAAACAGTAAAAGAGTGCTTCAAATCGAAACCTACTTCGAAAACCAAAATCTGGTACGTTTGAAGTACGAGCTAAAAAAACCGAGTCACAGTCGACGTTTTTCAAAACATTTGTGGGGAATGATTAGGCTTGAGGATATAGAATACAATTTCAAACAAACAGAGTGCATCAAAATAGTAAAAGAGTGCATCAAATCGAACCCTACTTCAGAAACCCAAATCTGGGACGTTTGATGTAGGTGCTAAAAAAACCGAGCCACAGTCGACGTTTTTAGAAAGTTTTGTGGGGAATGATGATTTAGAATAGAATTTTGAAGAAACGGGGAGACTCAAAACAGTAAAAGAGTTCTTCAAATTGAAACCTACTTCGGAAACCCAAATCTGGGACGTTTGAAGTCGGTGCTAAAAAAACCGAGTCACGGTCGACATTTTTCAAAACTTTTGTGGGGAATGATTTGGCTTGATGGTGTAGAATTGAATTTCCAACAAACGGAGTGCATCAAAACAGTAAAAGAGTGCTTCAAATCGAACCCTACTTCGAAAACAAAAATCTGGTACGTTTGAACGACGAGCTAAAAAAACCGAGTCACGGTCGACGTTTTTCAAAACATTTGTGGGGAATGATTAGGCTTGATGATGTAGAATACAATTTCAAACAAACGGAGTGCATCAAAACAATAAAAGAGTGCTTCAAATCGAACCCTACTTCGAAAACCGAAATCTGGTACGTTTGAAGTACGAGCTAAAAAAACCGAGTCTTGGTCGACGTTTTTCAAAACTTTTGTGGGGAATGATTTGGCTTGATGATGTAGAATACAATTTCAAACAAACGGAGTGCATCAAAACAATAAAAGAGTGCTTCAAATCGAACCCTACTTCGAAAACCAAAATCTGGTACGTTTGAAGTACGAGCTAAAAAAACCGAGTCACGGTCGACGTTTTTCAAAACTTTTGTGGGGAATGATTTGGCTTGATGGTGTAGAATAGAATTTCCAACAAACGGAGTGCATCAAAACAGTAAAAGAGTGCTTCAAATCGAACCCTACTTCGAAAACCAAAATCTGGTACGTTTGAAGTACGAGCTAAAAAAACCGAGTCACGGTCGACGTTTTTCAAAACTTTTGTGGGGAATGGTTCTGCTTGATGGTGTAGAATAGAATTTCCAACAAACGGAGTGCATCAAAATAGTAAAAGAGTGCTTCAAATCGAACCCTACTTCAAAAACCCAAATCTGGTACGTTTGAAGTACGAGCTAAAAAAACCGAGTCACAGTCGACGTTTTTCAAAACATTTGTGGGGAATGATTAGGCTTGATGATATAGAATACAATTTCAAACAAACAGAGTGCATCAAAATAGTAAAAGAGTGCATCAAATCGAACCCTCCTTCGGAAACCCAAATCTGGGACGTTTAATGTAGGTGCTAAAAAAACCGAGCCACAGTCGACGTTTTTAGAAAGTTTTGTGGGGAATGATGATTTAGAATAGAATTTTGAAGAAACGAGGAGCATCAAAACAGTAAAAGAGTTCTTCAAATTGAAACCTACTTCGGAAACCCAAATCTGGGACGTTTGAAGTCCGTGCTAAAAAAACCGAGTCACGGTCGACATTTTTCAAAACTTTTGTGGGGAATGATTTGGCTTGATGGTGTAGAATTGAATTTCCAACAAACGGAGTGCATCAAAACAGTAAAAGAGTTCTTCAAATCGAACCCTACTTCGAAAACCAAAATCTGGTACGTTTGAACGACGAGCTAAAAAAACCGAGTCACGGTCGACGTTTTTCAAAACATTTGTGGGGAATGTATAGGCTTGATGATGTAGAATACAATTTCAAACAAACGGAGTGCATCAAAACAATAAAAGAGTGCTTCAAATCGAACCCTACTTCGAAAACCGAAATCTGGTACGTTTGAAGTACGAGCTAAAAAAACCGAGTCTTGGTCGACGTTTTTCAAAACTTTTGGGGGGAATGATTTGGCTTGATGATGTAGAATACAATTTCAAACAAACGGAGTGCATCAAAACAATAAAAGAGTGCTTCAAATCGAACCCTACTTCGAAAACCCAAATCTGGTACGTTTGAACGACGAG
>NW_019272080.1:5566-5873 GCF_002738345.1 Cucurbita maxima | reverse complement strand
GCATCAAAACAGTAAAAGAGTGCTTCAAATCGAACCCTACTTCGAAAACCAAAATCTGGTACGTTTGAAGTACGAGCTAAAAAAACCGAGTCACGGTCGACGTTTTTCAAAACTTTTGTGGGGAATGATTCTGCTTGATGGTGTAGAATAGAATTTCCAACAAACGGAGTGCATCAAAATAGTAAAAGAGTGCTTCAAATCGAACCCTACTTCAAAAACCCAAATCTGGTACGTTTGAAGTACGAGCTAAAAAAACCGAGTCACAGTCGACGTTTTTCAAAACATTTGTGGGGAATGATTAGGCTTG
>NW_019272080.1:4017-5489 GCF_002738345.1 Cucurbita maxima | reverse complement strand
CGTTTAATGTAGGTGCTAAAAAAACCGAGCCACAGTCGACGTTTTTAGAAAGTTTTGTGGGGAATGATGATTTAGAATAGAATTTTGAAGAAACGAGGAGCATCAAAACAGTAAAAGAGTTCTTCAAATTGAAACCTACTTCGGAAACCCAAATCTGGGACGTTTGAAGTCCGTGCTAAAAAAACTGAGTCACGGTCGACATTTTCCAAAACTTTTGTGGGGAATGATTTGGCTTGATGGTGTAGAATTGAATTTCCAACAAACGGAGTGCATCAAAACAGTAAAAGAGTGCTTCAAATCGAACCCTACTTCGAAAACCAAAATCTGGTACGTTTGAACGACGAGCTAAAAAAACCGAGTCACGGTCGACGTTTTTCAAAACATTTGTGGGTAATGATTAGGCTTGATGATGTAGAATACAATTTCAAACAAACGGAGTGCATTAAAACAATAAAAGAGTGCTTCAAATCGAACCCTACTTCGAAAACCGAAATCTGGTACGTTTGAAGTACGAGCTAAAAAAACCGAGTCTTGGTCGACGTTTTTCAAAACTTTTGTGGGGAATGATTTGGCTTGATGATGTAGAATACAATTTCAAACAAACGGAGTGCATCAAAACAATAAAAGAGTGCTTCAAATCGAACCCTACTTCGAAAACCCAAATCTGGTACGTTTGAACGACGAGCTAAAAAAACTGAGACACGGTCGACGTTTTTCAAAACTTTTGTGGGGAATGATTTGGCTTGATGGTGTAGAATAGAATTTCCAACAAACGGAGTGCATCAAAACAGTAAAAGAGTGCTTCAAATCGACCCCTACTTCAAAAACCAAAATCTGGTACGTTTGAAGTACGAGCTAAAAAAACCGAGTCACGGTCGACGTTTTTCAAAACTTTTGTGGGGAATGATTCTGCTTGATGGTGTAGAATAGAATTTCCAACAAACGGAGTGCATCAAAATAGTAAAAGAGTGCTTCAAATCGAACCCTACTTCGAAAACCAAAATCTAGTACGTTTGAACGACGAGCTAAAAAAACCGAGTCACGGTCGACGTTTTTCAAAACATTTGTGGGCAATGATTAGGCTTGATGATATAGAATACAATTTCAAACAAACGAAGTGCATCAAAACAATAAAAGAGTGCTTCAAATCGAACCCTACTTCGAAAACCGAAATCTGGTACGTTTGAAGTACGAGCTAAAAAAACCGAGTCTTGGTCGACGTTTTTTAAAACTTTTGTGGGGAATGATTTGGCTTGATGATGTAGAATACAATTTCAAACAAACAAAATGCATCAAAACAATAAAAGAGTGCTTCAAATCGAACCCTACTTCGAAAACCCAAATCTGGTACGTTTGAACGACGAGCTAAAAAAACTAGGACACGGTCGACGTTTTTCAAAACTTTTGTGGGGAATGATTTGGCTTGATGGTGTAGAATAGAATTTCCAACAAACGGAGTGCATCAAAACAGT
>NW_019272080.1:3413-4007 GCF_002738345.1 Cucurbita maxima | reverse complement strand
TCAAAACAGTAAAAGAGTGCTTCAAATCGAACCCTACTTCGAAAACCAAAATCTGGTACGTTTGAAGTACGAGCTAAAAAAACCGAGTCACGGTCGACGTTTTTCAAAACTTTTGTGGGGAATGATTCTGCTTGATGGTGTAGAATAGAATTTCCAACAAACGGAGTGCATCAAAATAGTAAAAGAGTGCTTCAAATCGAACCCTACTTCGAAAACCAAAATCTAGTACGTTTGAACGACGAGCTAAAAAAACCGAGTCACGGTCGACGTTTTTCAAAACATTTGTGGGCAATGATTAGGCTTGATGATATAGAATACAATTTCAAACAAACGAAGTGCATCAAAACAATAAAAGAGTGCTTCAAATCGAACCCTACTTCGAAAACCGAAATCTGGTACGTTTGAAGTACGAGCTAAAAAAACCGAGTCTTGGTCGACGTTTTTTAAAACTTTTGTGGGGAATGATTTGGCTTGATGATGTAGAATACAATTTCAAACAAACAAAATGCATCAAAACAATAAAAGAGTGCTTCAAATCGAACCCTACTTCGAAAACCCAAATCTGGTACGTTTGAACGACGAGCTAAAAAAACT
>NW_019272080.1:2475-3067 GCF_002738345.1 Cucurbita maxima | reverse complement strand
GGCTTGATGATGTAGAATACAATTTCAAACAAACGGAGTGCATCAAAACAATAAAAGAGTGCTTCACATCGAACCCTACTTCGAAAACCGAAATCTGGTACGTTTGAAGTATGAGCTAAAAAAACCGAGTCTTGGTCGACGTTTTTTAAAACTTTTGTGGGGAATGATTTGGCTTGATGATGTAGAATACAATTTCAAACAAACGGAGTGCATCAAAACAATAAAAGAGTGCTTCAAATCGAACCCTACTTCGAAAACCCAAATTTGGTACGTTTGAACGACGAGCTAAAATAACTGAGACACGGTCGACGTTTTTCAAAACTTTTGTGGGGAATGATTTGGCTTGATGGTGTAGAATAGAATTTCCAACAAACGGAGTGCATCAAAACAGTAAAAGAGTGCTTCAAATCGAACCCTACTTCGAAAACCAAAATCTGGTACGTTTGAAGTACGAGCTAAAAAAACCGTGTCACGGTCGACGTTTTTCAAAACTTTTGTGGGGAATGATTCTGCTTGATGGTGTAGAATAGAATTTCCAACAAACGGAGTGCATCAAAATAGTAAAAGAGTGCTTCAAATCGAACCCTACTTC
>NW_019272080.1:880-2375 GCF_002738345.1 Cucurbita maxima | reverse complement strand
AAACATTTGTGGGGAATGATTAGGCTTGATGATATAGAATATAATTTCAAACAAACAGAGTGCATCAAAATAGTAAAAGAGTGCATCAAATCGAACCCTACTTCGGAAACCCAAATCTGGGACGTTTGATGTAGGTGCTAAAAAAACCGAGCCACAGTCGACGTTTTTAGAAAGATTTGTGAGGAATGATGATTTAAAATAGAATTTTGAAGAAACGGGGAGCATCAAAACAGTAAAAGAGTTCTTCAAATTGAAACCTACTTCGGAAACCCAAATCTGGGACGTTTGAAGTCCGTGCTAAAAAAACCGAGTCACGGTCGACATTTTTCAAAACTTTTGTGGGGAATGATTTGGCTTGATGGTGTAGAATTGAATTTCCAACAAACGGAGTGCATCAAAACAGTAAAAGAGTGCTTCAAATCGAACCCTACTTCGAATACCAAAATCTGGTACGTTTGAACGACGAGCTAAAAAAACCGAGTCACGGTCGACGTTTTTCAAAACATTTGTGGGGAATGATTAGGCTTGATGATGTAGAATACAATTTCAAACAAACGGAGTGCATCAAAACAATAAAAGAGTGCTTCAAATCGGACCCTACTTCGAAAACCGAAATCTGGTACGTTTGAAGTACGAGCTAAAAAAACTGAGACACGGTCGACGTTTTTCAAAGCTTTTGTGGGGAATGATTCTGCTTGATGGTGTAGAATAGAATTTCCAACAAACGGAGTGCATCAAAATAGTAAAAGAGTGCTTCAAATCGAACCCTACTTCAAAAACCAAAATCTGGTACGTTTGAAATCAAAATAGTAAAAGAGTGCTTCAAATCGAACCCTACTTCAAAAACCAAAATCTGGTACGTTTGAAGTACGAGCTAAAAAAACCGAGTCACAGTCGACGTTTTTCAAAACATTTGTGGGGAATGATTAGGCTTGATGATATAGAATATAATTTCAAACAAACAGAGTGCATCAAAATAGTAAAAGAGTGCATCAAATCGAACCCTACTTCGGAAACCCAAATCTGGGACGTTTAATGTAGGTGCTAAAAAAACCGAGCCACAGTCGACGTTTTTAGAAAGTTTTGTGGGGAATGATGATTTAGAATAGAATTTTGAAGAAACGAGGAGCATCAAAACAGTAAAAGAGTTCTTCAATTTGAAACCTACTTCGGAAACCCAAATCTGGGACGTTTGAAGTCCGTGCTAAAAAAACCGAGTCACGGTCGACATTTTTCAAAACTTTTGTGGGGAATGATTAGGCTTGATGAAGAAGAATAGAATTTCAAACAAACGGGGTGCATCAAAATAGTAAAAGAGTGCTTCAAATCGAACCCTACTTCGGAAACCCAAATCTGGGACGTTTGAAATACGTGCTAAAAAACTGAGTCACGGTCGACGTGTTTCAAAACATTTGTGGGGAATGATTAGGCTTGATGATGTAGAATAAAATTTTGAACAAACGGAGTGCATCAAAACACTAAAAGAGTCCTTCAA
>NW_019272080.1:0-875 GCF_002738345.1 Cucurbita maxima | reverse complement strand
CATTTGTGGGGAATGATTAGGCTTGATGATGTAGAATAAAATTTTGAACAAACGGAGTGCATCAAAACACTAAAAGAGTCCTTCAACTCGAGCCCTAATTCGATAACCCTAATCAGGGACGTTTGAAGTACGTGTTAAAAAAACCGAGTCACGGTCATCGTGTTTCAAAACTTTTGTAGGGAATGATTAGGCTTGATGATTTAGAATAGAATTTCAAAGAAATGGAGTGCAACAAAACACTAAAAGAGTTCTTCAAATCAAACCCTAATTCGAAAAACCTAATCAGGGACATTTGAGGTACGTGCTAAAAAAGCCGAGTCACAGTCGATGTTTTTCAAAAAATTTGTGGGGAATGATTTGGCTTGATGATGTAGAATACAACTTCCAACGAACGGAGTGCATCAAAACAGTAAAAGAGTGCTTCAAATCGAAACCTACTTCGGAAACCCAAGTCTGGGACGTTTGAAGTACGTGGTAAAAAAACCGCGTCACGGTCGACGTTTTTCAAAACATTTGTGGGGAATGATTAGGATTGATGATGAAGAATACAATTTCGAACAAACGGAGTGCATCAAAACAATAAAAGAGTCCTTCAAATCAAACCCTAATTGGAAAACCCAAATCTGGGACGTTTGAAGTACGTGCTAAAAAAACCGAGTCACGGTCAACGTTTTTAAAAAGATTTGTGGGGAATGATTAGGCTTGATGATTTAGAATTGAATTTTGAAGAAACAGAGTGCATCAAAAAAGTAAAAGAGTGCTTCAAATCGAACCCTATTTCGAAAACCCTAATCAGAGATGTTTGAAGTACGTGCTAAAAAAACCGAGTCACGGTCGACATTTTTCAAAACTTTTGTGGGGAATGATTAGGCTTG
>NW_019272079.1:685133-686855 GCF_002738345.1 Cucurbita maxima | reverse complement strand
GCTTGTAATGAATATATCAATGGACATAACTTGTCCTATGCATAAGAGTGCAACTCTAAGTCTATAATGGAGTGACATATCGTTAATGAATGAAAATTGATTAATAAAGAGTTTAATTATTTAATTTGGTATCAGTGGAGCTTATAATCTGTAGGTCCATAAAATCCCCTTGTTAGCTCACACTAACGCTAAAAGGTTCAATTTATTTGAAAGAAAATTTGAAGTGTTCAAATTAATATTTAATATATTAGATATATTAAATATAAATGAGAGAATAAATTTAATTTAAAATGTCAAATTAATATTTAATATATTATATATATTAAATAAATAGAAAGACTATATTTAAATTAAAGTGTTGAAATTAACATTTAATATATTAGATATATTAAATATAAATGGAAAAACATATATTAATTTAAAGGGTTCAAATTACTATTTAATATATTAGATATATTAAAGAAAAAATATATTTATTGTATTTGATACCATTAAATATTAAATCAATTAATTAATGTAATACATTAAATAAAAATATATTTGAAATTTGAATGAGATTCAAATAAGTTATATATATTAAAATATGATTTGTATAAGATATTATATCTTGATAGGTTAAATATGCAAATATATTATTGGGCAAAGATTCTCAAAGAGTTATTAATAGGACCCGATTGAGCGAAAGACAAACTCTCCCAAAATAATGAAATTAAGAATTCTCGAAACTCTTCATCTCTAATCCCTTTTAGATTTTCTTTTAAGAGGCTCCCACAAGTTTTGGCCTTGTGTTGGAGTCATAGCAAGGAAGAACTTGTGGAATATGAAGAACGTTTGCATGGTTNACCCGATTGAGCGAAAGACAAACTCTCCCAAAATAATGAAATTAAGAATTCTCGTAACTAAAATTTATACCGTTCTTTTCTCATAACTAAATCTTTTCTAATTGCAAAGGCTTGTAGTATATCACATCGACTTGATCAGTTATGTAAATATGGAGCAGAGACACATGGAGAATGTTATGAATGGTAGAAAGGGATGGTGGTAAGGTCAATCGATANNNTGCCATAGATTTAATCCAATTTGGAATTTCGAGGCGTGAAATATAGGTCTCAATTCAAAACTATATTTTTAACGCATAGTTTTGTCTAAAGGTTTCCAAAAATAAGTTGATGAATGCACAAACAAATGATAAAACATAAACCCAAAGTGAATTGAACACGCAACCTTCTAATGTGGAGTCAAACTCGCTATTACCAAAGTCTATGAATAGAATGAACCCTTCACCTAGAGTCAAGTTTCATACGTATATATGTTGATGCATGCACAAACAAACTATAGAACATGAATCTCGAACACGCAACCTCCTGATCTGGAGTTAGACGCATTACCATTCCGATCCCTTCACCTGGAGTCGAGAGTGTTCTCATGGTGAGTAGAATAAGAATAAAATAAAATAACTATTAATTCATTGATCACAAGTTTCTTCCATAAATACTACATTAATGAATGCAGAGACAAACTATAGAACATGAACCCGACGTGAATCGAACACGCAACCTTCTGATCTGGAGTCAGACGCGCTACCATTGCGCCATGGATCCCATAATTATATAGTTTACCAAAGTCTATGAATAGAATGAATCCTTCACCTAGAGCCAGGTATCATACATAAATATGTTGATGAATGCACAAACAAACTATAGAACATGAACCCGATATGAA
>NW_019272079.1:684253-684990 GCF_002738345.1 Cucurbita maxima | reverse complement strand
CCCGATGTGAATCGTACACTAGGGGTGTACACCCAACCCGAAAACCCGAGAACCCAACCCGAAATATAAGGGTTGGGTTGGGTTGTGTTGGATTTCGGTTTTGGGTTGGGTCCATTTTTTTTAACCCGATCTGATTTGGGTTGGGTTCGGGCACCAAAAGAAATGATTGGGTCNAATAAAATACTTATTAATTCATTGATCAAAGTTTCATCCATAAATACATTGATGAATACACAAACAAACTATAGAACATGAACCCGATGTGAATCGTACACTAGGGGTGTACACCCAACCCGAAAACCCGAGAACCCAACCCGAAATATAAGGGTTGGGTTGGNGGACATAACTTGTCCTATGCATAAGAGTGCAACTCTAAGTCTATAATGGAGTGACATATCGTTAATGAATGAAAATTGATTAATAAAGAGTTTAATTATTTAATTTTGTATCAGTGGAGCTTATAATGTGTAGGTCCATAAAATCCCCTTGTTAGCTCACAGTAACGCTAAAAGGTTCAATTTATTTGAAAGAAAATTTGAAGTGTTCAAATTAATATTTAATATATTAGATATATTAAATATAAATGAGAGAATAAATTTAATTTAAAATATCAAATTAATATTTAATATATTAGATATATTAAATAAATAGAAAGACTATATTTAAATTAAAGTGTTGAAATTAACATTTAATATATTAGATATATTAAATATAAATGGAAAAACATATATTAATTT